>NC_074685.1:48397590-48422590 GCF_029448725.1 Salvelinus fontinalis | reverse complement strand
AACCCACTGTTCCCCTGGCCCTGAACAAGGCAGTTAACCCACTGTTCCCCGGGTCCTTACCAAGGCAGTTAACCCACTGTTCCCCGGGCCCTGAACAAGGCAGTTAATCCCACTGTTCCCCTGAACAAGGCAGTTAATCCCACTGTTCCCCTGAACAAGGCAGTTAACACACTGTTCCCCGGGCGCCGAAGATGTGGATGTCGATTAAGGCAGCCCTCCGCACCTCTCTGATTCAGAGGGGTTGGGTTAAATGAGGAAGACACATTTCAGTTGAATTCATAGCAGTTGTACAACTGACTAGGTATCCCTCTTTCCCTGACACATTATAAACACACACACACACACTACACATTATAAACACACACACACACACTACACATTATAAACACACACACAACACATTATAAACACACACACACACACACACACACACACACACACACACACACACACACACACACACACACACACACACACACACACACACACACACACACACACACGCACTACACATTATAAACACACACACACACACTACATATTATAAACACACACACACACACACACACACACACACACTACATATTATTAACACACACACTACATATTATAAACACACACACACACACACACACTACACATTATAAACACACACATACACACAAGACTAGTGGTTAGAGTGTTGGCCCAGTAACCGAAAGGTTGCTAGATCAAATCCCCGAGCTGACAAGGTAAAAACATGTCATTCTGCCCCTGAACAAGGCAGTTAACCCACTGTTCCCCTGAACAAGGCAGTTAACCCACTGTTCCCCGGGCACTGAACAAGGCAGTTAACCCACTGTTCCCCTGGCCCTGAACAAGGCAGTTAACCCACTGTTCCCCTGAACAAGGCAGTTAACCCACTGTTCCCCTGAACAAGGCAGTTAACCCACTGTTCCCCTGAACAAGGCAGTTAACCCACTGTTCCCCGGGCACTGAACAAGACAGTTAACCCACTGTTCCCCGGGCCCTGAACAAGGCAGTTAACCCACTGTTCCCCTGGCCCTGAACAAGGCAGTTAACCCACTGTTCCCCTGAACAAGGCAGTTAACCCACTGTTCCCCGGGCCCTGAACAAGGCAGTTAACTCACTGTTCCCCAGGCCCTGAACAAGGCAGTTAACCCACTGTTCCCCTGGCCCTGAACAAGGCAGTTAACTCACTGTTCCCCGGGTCCTTACCAAGGCAGTTAACCCACTGTTCCCCGGGCACTGAACAAGACAGTTAACCCACTGTTCCCCGGGCCCTGAACAAGGCAGTTAACCCACTGTTCCCCTGGCCCTGAACAAGGCAGTTAACCCACTGTTCCCCTGGCCCTGAACAAGGCAGTTAACCCACTGTTCCCCGGGCCCTGAACAAGGCAGTTAACCCACTGTTCCCCTGGCCCTGAACAAAGCAGTTAACCCACTGTTCCCCGGGTCCTTACCAAGGCAGTTAACCCACTGTTCCCCGGGCCCTGAACAAGGCAGTTAATCCCACTGTTCCCCTGAACAAGGCAGTTAATCCCACTGTTCCCCTGAACAAGGCAGTTAACACACTGTTCCCCGGGCGCCGAAGATGTGGATGTCGATTAAGGCAGCCCTCCGCTCCTCTCTGATTCAGAGGGGTTGGGTTAAATGAGGAAGACACATTTCAGTTGAATTCATAGCAGTTGTACAACTGACTAGGTATCCCTCTTTCCCTGACACATTATAAACACACACACACACTACACATTATAAACACACACACACACACTACACATTATAAACACACACACACACACACTACACTTTATAAACACACACACACATACACACACTACACATTATAAACACACATACACACAACACATTATAAACACACACACAACACATTATAAACACACACACACACACACACACACACACACACACACACACACACACACACACACACACACACACACACACACACACACACACACACACACACACACACAGACACCGTGCCACACGCCCACGAATGCAAACAACAACTAATCATGAAACAACAACTAAACATCAAACAACAACTAATCATGAATAATACAAGCATGTCTTTGTATTTCTGCTGATCTGGATCCCGGGCTGGCCCGGAGGGAGGCTGTCTTGATAAGTAGCTCTTCCTAGCATGCCGGGTCTACTCTCTCTGACACACTGGGTCACGTAACCCTGTTGGTAGGACTGAGCCTAATGTCATGTGAAGGCTTTCCTTATATACCACTGAGAGTGGAGAGTGTGTGTGTGTGTGTGTGTGTGTGCGGTCTGTCTGTCTGTCTGTCTGTCTGTAGGCCTTTCTACCTGTTTATCTACCTTCCTGCCTGGCTTTGTCTGTCTGTCTGTCTGTCTGTCTGTCTGTCTGTCTGTCTGTCTGTCTGTCTGTCTGTCTGTCTGTCTTTCTGTCTGTCTGTCTGTCTGTCTGTCTGTCTGTCTGTCTGCAGGCCTTTCTACCTGTCTATCTAACTTCCTGCCTGGCTCTGTCTGTCTGTCTGTAGGCCTTTCTACCTGTCTATCTATCTTCCTGCTTGGCTCTGTCTGTCTGTCTGTCTGTCTGTCTGTCTGTCTGTTTGTAGGCCTTTCTAACTGTCTATCTACCTACCTTCCTGTCTGTCTGTCTGTCTGTCTGTCTGTCTGTCTGTCTGTCTGTCTGTAGTCCTTTCTACCTGTCTCTCTACCTTCCTGCCTGGCTCTGTCTGTCTGTCTGCCTGTCTGTCTGTCTGTCTGTAGTCCTTTCTACCTGTCTATCTATCTTCTTGCCTGGCTCTGTCTGTCTGTCTGTCTGTCTGTTTGTCTGTCTGTCTGTCTGTCCTCCATCCCCGTCTGTCAGTTTCTCCGTGTCTCAGTTGGGACTTCTAAACACATACTGTAAATTACGGTAGCATGAGTAAGTGCCTCGATACGTCTGTTGGTCCAATCCCTCTCTACTGAGAACTCAAAATGTACTTTGTTTTCTTTAATCAAATACTGTCAAATGATTTGAGAGAGGAAGGAGAGAGAGACTATTTGACTGATGAGTATCTACAGTATCTCTTCATTGACTGTGGCAGACATGACTGTGTCCCAAATTATAGTCTATTTCCTACGTGCCCTGGTCAAATGTAGTGCACTACAGATGTAGGATCTTAATTTGATCACTCTTTTGCTGCTGGGAATTTTCCTGTACACAAAATGCAAGAAATGTTTGCAGGAAATCCAAACTTTAAAACAAAAGTCTTTAACGTTTGTCATTTCCACTTTAAAATGCCAGACTTGATTTGCTATAACAAAAAATGTATCAACTCCTATAAAAAAATACCATTAATTATAATCCACATAATAATTCAAATATCCTGATGCTGCAGGATTACTTTCCTGCTGTAGCAAACTGGCTCAATTTAAGATCCTACATCTGTATATCGGGAATAGTATGCCATTTGGAACGCTACTCCACTTTTATCAGCCAATCGAAGAGACAGATTCAAATTAGAGGCCTTGCTGGCATTTCTCTTGACACTGATGACATTGATGACATTGCTAGCTGGCTGGAGATGGAGGTAGGTGGGGACTGTGGGTACAGATGTGTGTCTGTGTGTGTGTGTGTCTCTGTCTGTCTGTCTGTGTTTGTGTGTGTGTGTGTGTTTTCTGTGTGTGTGTGTGTGTGTGTGTGTGTACACCGAGGGAAAATACATGATTGTTACAGAGCCAGATTAGACACTAAGTAATTGCTTGCAGATGGCAGATGTTAATGCGGGCCCAAAACATGAAATATAAACCAACTACACATTAGGGAGAGTAACAGACAAAGAATTCATTCCTTTTTGGCGCTGTAGAAAGCTATGCCTTGATGGATAGCAGATCAGATTGTATGGTGTCACTTTATTAAAAGATCTAGTGATATTGGAAGATCTAGTGATCGGTAAGGAGCCATTATTTATCATCCTCATTTTGAGTATTAGTGATCATTTGTTGAACGTGTTTGATTTGAAATCTATTGAAGCATGAAACCTTAAGAACCTACAACTCTACTAAACGTTGATATAAAATGTGTTACTGATTTATATCTACATGAATGATTTCACACGTTGAAAGTATTTACATGTTTCAAGTATTGTGAACGTAGACGCAGGGAGTCAGGAAGCAGGTGCAGTCAGTGAGTTTAATAATAATGAACGTGCAGCGATACAAAACAAGAGACGCGTCTGACATAGAAACATAAACAACACTAAACTGATAACAGAAGAGTGCTCTATAAAGGGTCAAGTAATCAAGGGAGTAATGAAGTCCAGGTGTGACTGACGATGAGACACAGGTGTGCGTAATGATGGGTTGCCAGGTGTGTCTCATGATGGGTTGCCAGGTGTGTGTAAAGATGGGTTGCCAGGTGTATGTAAAGATGGGTGGCCAGGTGTGTGTAATGATGGGTTGCCAGGTGTGTGTAATGATGGGTTGCCAGGTGTGTGTCAAGACGGGTTGCCAGGTGTGCGTCAAGACGGGTTGCCAGGTGTGTGGAAAGATGGGTTGCCAGGCCCTGCAGATAGTAAACTTATTTATACGTTTAAATAAAATAAAATAAAAATATATATTTTTAAGAAACCTAAAGCATTTTGATGAAAATATACTAAGATGCTTTTCAAATGCATGTTTCAAATGACAGAATTTTCTAACGGTACTAACAATTAACTATTTGTGTAAGCCCGATTCTGACTTAGGACATGTTTTTATGCACGCCTTTCCTACATACTTCTCAGTAGTTGGTATTCAGACTTACCGTATGAAGGTGCGTAACAGGCTTAGCAGGCGTGGTTCCCTTGCGTGTGCTGAATACATTTGATTCAACCGATGAAAACCCTCTCACTTGCCAGCCAACAGATTTTCTCGTGGAGTTTTCATTCAATAGGGTTTTCAGTACATTTTATCTGAAGCCATCCCTTTAAATATGGTGTACCTTTTAGTTCGTACTTTGGCGACAGACTCAATAGAATATATAGAGAGAACAGGTTGAGAGTATTAGGGATCAATGAAAGAATGCCATCTAGATATGAGCATATTTGTCTCGGTTTCAGCAGCAATTAGCATATTTAAATTTACTCTGATATTGTACATTATTTAGGGTTAGGAAAGTACTTCTGAATCATAAAAAACTGGTTTGGAGAGGCTTTACACACGAAAGAAAGAAAACGCTGCTTTGATTCATTTTGAAAATTGCCACATTCAGTTCTTTAATTCATGGTAATGTTGGAAGATTAGTGTACATATAATTATAGTAGGGAGAATAGTGTACAATAGTAGGCTATACCCTCGTCTATTGCCTGCACTAACCACGGAACTGTGTGATGTCACAGCCAAGTATAGGCTATACCCTCGTCTATTGCCTGCACTAACCATGGAACTGTGTGATGTCACAGCCATGTATAGGCTATACCCTCGTCTATTGCCTGCACTAACCATGGAACTGTGTGACGTCACAGCCAAGTATAGGCTTTACCCTCGTCTATTGCCTGCACTAACCATGGAACTGTGTGATGTCACAGCCATGTATAGGCTATACCCTCGTCTATTGGCTGCACTAACCATGGAACTGTGTGACGTCACAGCCATGTATAGGCTATACCCTCGTCTATTGGCTGCACTAACCATGGAACTGTGTGACGTCACAGCCATGTATAGGCTATACCCTCGTCTATTGGCTGCACTAACCATGGAACTGTGTGATGTCACAGCCATGTATAGGCTATACCCTCGTCTATTGGCTGCACTAACCATGGAACTGTGTGACGTCACAGCCATGTATAGGCTATACCCTCGTCTATTGCCTGCACTAACCATGGAACTGTGTGACGTCACAGCCATGTATAGGCTATACCCTCGTCTATTGGCTGCACTAACCATGGAACTGTGTGATGTCACAGCCATGTATAGGCTATACCCTCGTCTATTGCCTGCACTAACCATGGAACTGTGTGACGTCACAGCCAAGTATAGGCTTTACCCTCGTCTATTGGCTGCACTAACCATGGAACTGTGTGATGTCACAGCCATGTATAGGCTATACCCTCGTCTATTGGCTGCACTAACCATGGAACTGTGTGACGTCACAGCCATGTATAGGCTATACCCTCGTCTATTGCCTGCACTAACCACGGAACTGTGTGACGTCACAGCCATGTATAGGCTATACCCTCGTCTATTGCCTGCACTAACCATGGAACTGTGTGATGTCACAGCCAAGTATAGGCTATACCCTCGTCTATTGCCTGCACTAACCACGGAACTGTGTGACGTCACAGCCATGTATAGGCTATACCCTCGTCTATTGCCTGCACTAACCATGGAACTGTGTGACGTCACAGCCATGTATAGGCTATACCCTCGTCTATTGGCTGCACTAACCATGGAACTGTGTGATGTCACAGCTAAGTACTGCACCATGTGTTATGCTGATGAAGGAGGACCCAAAAGCGACGTAATAGAAACAGAGTCTTTATTCCAGTCTTAGACAAAAAACGATACTCCTGATATATCTAAGGTAAAAAACAAAACAGGAAAACTGAAATCCTCTCGTCAGTAGAGATGAACGACTGGAGACGCGACCACTAGACACCTGCTCACACGCAGCATCTGATGAAGGCAAAAACACGACAGGGCGGAACAAGGACACAGAACAGCAAACATCAAACAAGAATCCGACAAGGACTGAAGCGGAAAACAGAGGAAGAAATAGGAACTCTAATGAGGGCAAAAATAGGGGACAGGTGTGAAAGAGTAAATGAGGTCGTTAGGAGAATGAGAAACAGCTGGGAGCAGGAACGGAACGATAGAGAGAGAGCGGAGGAGGGAGAAAGGGAGGAGGAGAGAGAAGGATAGAAAGAGGGAAAGAACCTAATAAGACCAGCAGAGGGAAGCACAGGGACAAGACATGATGATCAAAAACATGACAGTACCCCCCCACTCACCGAGCGCCTCCTGGCGCACTCGAGGAGGAACCCTGGCGGCAACGAAGGAAATCATCAATCAACGAACGGTCCAGCACATCCCGAGAAGGAACCCAACTCCTCTCCTCAGGACCGTAACCCTCCCAATCCACTAAATACTGGTGACCACGTCCCCGAGAACGCATGTCCATGATCTTCCGTACCTTGTAAATAGGTGCGCCCTCGACAAGGACGGGAGGGGGGGAGGGAAGACGAACGGGAGCGCGAAGAAAAGGCTTGACACAAGAGACATGGAAGACAGGGTGGACGCGACGAAGATGTCGCGGAAGAAGCAGTCGCACAGCGACAGGATTGACGACCTGAGAGACACGGAACGGACCAATGAACCGCGGAGTCAACTTGCGAGAAGCTGTCGTAAGGGGAAGGTTACGAGTGGAAAGCCACACTCTCTGACCGCGACAATACCTAGGACTCTTAATCCTACGTTTATTGGCGGCTCTCACAGTCTGCGCCCTGTAACGGCAAAGTGCAGACCTGACCCTCCTCCAAGTGCGCTCACAACGTTGGACAAAAGCCTGAGCGGAGGGAACGCTGGACTCGGCGAGCTGGGACGAGAACAGAGGAGGCTGGTAACCAAGACTACTCTGAAACGGAGATAGCCCGGTAGCAGACGAAGGAAGCGAGTTGTGAGCGTACTCAGCCCAGGGGAGCTGTTCTGCCCAAGACGCAGGGTTTCAAAACGAAAGGCTGCGTAAAATGCGACCAATCGACTGATTGGCCCTTTCTGCTTGACCGTTAGACTGGGGATGAAACCCGGAAGAGAGACTGACGGAAGCACCAATCAAACGACAGAACTCCCTCCAAAACTGTGACGTGAATTGTGGACCTCTGTCTGAAACGGCGTCTAACGGAAGGCCATGAATTCTGAACACATTCTCAATGATGATTTGTGCCGTCTCCTTAGCGGAAGGAAGCTTAGCGAGGGGAATGAAATGTGCCGCCTTAGAGAACCTATCGATAACTGTAAGAATCACAGTCTTCCCCGCAGACGAAGGCAGACCGGTAATAAAGTCTAAGGCGATGTGAGACCATGGTCGAGAAGGAATGGGAAGCGGTCTGAGACGACCGGCAGGAGGAGAGTTACCTGACTTAGTCTGCGCGCAGTCCGAACAAGCAGCCACGAAACGGCGCGTGTCCCGCTCCTGAGTAGGCCACCAAAACCGCTGGCGAATAGAAGCAAGCGTACCCCGAACGCCGGGGTGGCCAGCTAACTTGGCAGAATGAGCCCACTGAAGAACAGCCAGACGAGTAGAGACAGGAACAAACAGAAGGTTACTAGGACAAGCGCGCGGCGACGCAGTGTGAGTGAGTGCTTGCTTTACCTGTCTCTCAATTCCCCAGACAGTCAAACCGACAACACGCCCTTCAGGGAGAATCCCCTCGGGGTCGGTAGAAACCACAGAAGTACTAAAAAGACGGGATAATGCATCAGGCTTGGTGTTCTTATTTCCCGGGCGATAGGAAATCACGAACTCGAAACGAGCGAAAAACAACGCCCAACGAGCTTGACGTGCATTAAGTCGTTTGGCAGAACGGATGTACTCAAGGTTCTTATGGTCAGTCCAAACGACAAAAGGAACAGTCGCCCCCTCTAACCACTGTCGCCATTCGCCTATGGCTAAGCGGATAGCGAGCAGTTCGCGGTTACCCACATCATAGTTGCGTTCCGATGGCGACAGGCGATGAGAAAAGTAAGCGCAAGGATGAACCTTATCGTCAGACTGGAAGCGCTGGGACAGAATGGCTCCCACGCCCACCTCTGAAGCGTCAACCTCGACAATGAATTGTTTAGTGACGTCAGGAGTAACAAGGATAGGGGCGGATGTAAAACGCTTCTTGAGGAGATCAAAAGCTCCCTGGGCGGAACCGGACCACTTAAAGCAAGTCTTGACAGAAGTCAGAGCTGTGAGAGGGGCAGCCACTTGACCGAAATTACGAATGAAACGCCGATAGAAATTAGCAAAACCGAGAAAGCGCTGCAACTCGACACGTGACTTAGGAACGGGCCAATCGCTGACAGCCTGGACCTTAGCGGGATCCATCTGAATGCCTTCAGCGGAAATAACAGAACCGAGAAAAGTGACAGAGGAGACATGAAAGGCGCACTTCTCAGCCTTCACGTAGAGACAATTCTCTAAAAGGCGCTGGAGTACACGTCGAACGTGCTGAACATGAATCTCGAGTGACGGTGAAAAAATCAGGATATCGTCAAGGTAAACGAAAACAAAGATGTTCAGCATGTCTCTCAGTACATCATTAACTAATGCCTGAAAGACAGCTGGAGCATTAGAGAGACCGAACGGCAGAACCCGGTATTCAAAATGCCCTAACGGAGTGTTAAACGCCGTTTTCCACTCGTCCCCCTCTCTGATGCGTACGAGATGGTAAGCGTTACGAAGGTCCAACTTAGTAAAGAACCTGGCTCCCTGCAGCATCTCGAAGGCTGACGACATAAGGGGAAGCGGATAACGATTCTTAACCGTTATGTCATTCAGCCCTCGATAATCCACGCAGGGGCGCAGAGTACCGTCCTTCTTCTTAACAAAGAAAAACCCCGCTCCGGCGGGAGAGGAAGAAGGCACCACAGTACCGGCGTCGAGAGAAACAGACAGATAATCCTCGAGAGCCTTACGTTCGGGAGCCGACAGAGAGAATAGTCTACCCCGAGGGGGAGTGGTCCCCGGAAGGAGATCAATACAACAATCATACGACCGGTGAGGAGGAAGAGAGCTGGCTCTGGACCGACTGAAGACCGTGCGTAGATCATGATATTCCTCCGGCACTCCTGTCAAATCACCAGGTTCCTCCTGAGTAGAGGGGACAGAAGAAACAGGAGGTATAGCAGACATTAAACACTTCACATGACAAGAAACATTCCAGGATAGGATAGAATTACTAGACCAATTAATAGAAGGATTATGACATACTAGCCAGGGATGACCCAAAACAACAGGTGTAAAAGGTGAACGAAAAATCAAAAAGGAAATGGTCTCACTGTGGTTACCAGATACTGTGAGGGTTAAAGGTAGTGTCTCACATCTGATACTGGGGAGAGAACTACCATCTAAGGCGAACATGGGCGTGGGCCTCCCTAACTGTCTGAGAGGAATGTCATGTTTCCGAGCCCATGCTTCGTCCATAAAACAACCCTCAGCCCCAGAGTCTATCAAGGCACTGCAGGAAGCAGCCGAACCGGTCCAGCGTAGATGGACCGACAAGGTAGTACAGGATCTTGATGGAGAGACCTGAGTAGTAGCGCTCACCAGTAGCCCTCCGCTTACTGATGAGCTCTGGCTTTTACTGGACATGACATGACAAAATGTCCAGCAGAACCGCAATAGAGACAAAGGCGGTTGGTGATTCTCCGTTCCCTCTCCTTAGTCGAGATGCGAATACCTCCCAGCTGCATGGGCTCAGTCTCTGAGCTGATGGGAGAAGATGGTTGAGAGGCGGAGAGAGGAAACACCGTTAACGCGAGCTCTCTTCCACGAGCTCGGTGACGAAGATCTACCCGTCGTTCTATGCGGATGGCGAGTGCAATCAAAGAGTCCACGCTGGAAGGCACCTCCCGGGAGAGAATCTCATCCTTAACCTCAGCGTGAAGTCCCTCCAGAAACCGAGCGAGCAACGCCGGCTCGTTCCAGTCACTGGATGCAGCAAGAGTGCGAAACTCTATAGAGTAATCCGTTATGGATCGATCACCTTGACATAAGGAAGCCAGGACCCTGGAAGCCTCCTTCCCAAAAACAGAACGATCAAAAACGCGTATCATCTCCTCCTTAAAGTTCTGATAAACGTTAGAACACTCAGCCCTTGCCTCCCAGATAGCTGTGCCCCACTCCCGAGCCCGACCAGTCAGGAGCGATATGACGTAAGCGATCCGAGCTCTCTCTCCTGAGTATGTGTTGGGCTGGAGAGAGAACACAATATCACACTGGGTGAGAAAGGAGCGACACTCAGTGGGCTGCCCAGAGTAACAAGGTGGGTTATTAACCCTAGGTTCCGGAGACTTGGAAGACCAGGAAGTAGCTGGTGGCACGAGACGAAGACTCTGAAACTGTCCTGAGAGATCGGAGACATGTGCGGCCAGGGTCTCAACGGCATGACGAGCAGCAGACAATTCCTGCTCGTGTCTACCGAGCATTTCTCCCTGGATCTCGATGGCAGTCTTGCGAGAATCCGTAGTCGCTGGGTCCATTCTTGGTCGGATTCTTCTGTTATGCTGATGAAGGAGGACCCAAAAGCGACGTAATAGAAACAGAGTCTTTATTCCAGTCTTAGACAAAAAACGATACTCCTGATATATCTAAGGTAAAAAACAAAACAGGAAAACTGAAATCCTCTCGTCAGTAGAGATGAACGACTGGAGACGCGACCACTAGACACCTGCTCACACGCAGCATCTGATGAAGGCAAAAACACGACAGGGCGGAACAAGGACACAGAACAGCAAACATCAAACAAGAATCCGACAAGGACTGAAGCGGAAAACAGAGGAAGAAATAGGAACTCTAATGAGGGCAAAAATAGGGGACAGGTGTGAAAGAGTAAATGAGGTCGTTAGGAGAATGAGAAACAGCTGGGAGCAGGAACGGAACGATAGAGAGAGAGCGGAGGAGGGAGAAAGGGAGGAGGAGAGAGAAGGATAGAAAGAGGGAAAGAACCTAATAAGACCAGCAGAGGGAAGCACAGGGACAAGACATGATGATCAAAAACATGACACCATGCTTACGATTCAAACAATTAAGGCTTGGTCTGTGCTCTGCTTCATAATGATTTAATTAGCCTACATGTTTTTATTTTATTTTTATATTATCACCTGTTACTAATGATCCTCAGCATCAGTGTCACGGCCGTCAACAGAAGTAGACCAAGGTACAGCGTACATGATCCTTTATTTATTATGACGGTTATGATGGTTCTAAAGATGTTCTGAAATAAAACTGTGAAGGACCTCGGACCCTGATCTCTCTTTTGACGAACATATCGAGACTGTTTCAAGGACAGCTTTTTTTCCATCTACTTAACATTGCAAAAATCTGAAACTTTTTGTCCAAAAATGATGCAGAAAAATTCATCCATGCTTTTGTTACTTATAGGTTATACTACTGCAATGCTCTACTTTCCGGCTACCTGGATAAAGCACTAAATAAACTTCAGTTAGTGCTAAATACGGCTGCTAGAATCCTGACTAGAACCATTTAAAAAAAATCATATTACTCCAGTGCTAGCCTCCCTTCACTGGCTTCCTGTTAAGGCAAGGGCTGATTTCAAGGTTTTACTGCTAACCTACAAAGCATTACATGGGCTTGCTCCTACCTATCTTTCCGATTTGGTCCTGCCGTACATACCTACACGTACACTACGGTCACAAGACGCAGGCCTCCTAATTGTCCCTAAAATTTCTAAGAAAACAGCTGGAGGCAGGGCTTTCTCCTATAGAGCTCAATTTTTATGGAATGGTCTGCCTACCCATGTGAGAGACGCAGACTCGGTCTCGACCTTTAAGTCTTTACTGAAGACTCATCTCTTCAGTGGGTCATGTGATTGAGTGTAGTCTGGCCCAGGAGTGTGAAGGTGAACGGAAAGGCTCTGGAGCAACAAACCGCCCTTGCTGTCTCTGCCTGGCCGGTTCCCCTCTCTCCACTGGGATTCTCTGCCGCTAACCCTATTTAAGGGTCTGAGTCACTGGTTTACTGGTGCTCTTCCATGCCGTCCCTAGGAGGGGTGCATCACTTGAGTGGGTTGAGTCACTGGCGTGATCTTCCTGTCTGGGTTGGCGCCCCCCCCTTGGGTTGTGCCGTGGCGGAGATCTTTGTGGGCTATACTCGGCCTTGTCTCAGGATGGTAAGTTGGTGGTTGAAGATATCCCTCTAGTGGTGTGGGGGCTGTGCTTTGGCAAAGTGGGTGGGGTTATATCCTTCCTGTTTGGCCCTGTCCGGGGGTATCATCAGATACCTCCTGACCCCTCCTGTCTCAGCCTCCAGTATTTATGCTGCAGTAGTTTGTGTCGGGGGGCTAGGGTCAGTTTGTTATATCTGGAGTACTTCTCCTGTCTTATCCGGTGTCCTGTGTGAATTTAAGTATGATCTCTCTAATTCTCTCTTTCTCTCTTTCTTTCTCTCTCTCGGAGGACCTAGGACCCTAGGACCATGCCTCAGGACTACCTGGCATGATGACTCCTTGCTGTCCCCAGTCCACCTGGCCGTGCTGCTGCTCCAGTTTCAACTGTTCTGCCTGCGGCTATGGAACCCTGACCTGTTCACCGGACGTGCTACCTGTCCCAGACCTGCTGTTTGGAAATGCAAATTAATTACTTAAAAATCATACAATGTGATTTTTGGATTTTTGTTTTAGATTCCGTCTCTCACAGTTGAAGTGTTCCTATGATAAAAAATGACAGACCTCTACATGCTTTGTAAGTAGGAAAACCTGCAAAATCGGCAGTGTATCAAATACTTGTTCTCCCCACTGTATATGTGTCACGTTCCTGACCTATTTCTGTTAGTTTGTTGCATGTGTTAGTTGGTCAGGACGTGAGTTTGGGTGGGCATTCTATGTTTTCTGTTTCTATGTTGGTTTATGGGTTGCCTGGTATGGCTCTTAATTAGAGGCAGGTGTTTGGCGTTCCTCTAATTAAGAGTCATATTTAGGTAGGTGTTTTCACAGTGTTCGTTGTGGGTGGTTGTCTCCTGTGTCAGTGTTTGTCGCACCATACGGGACTGTTTCGGTTTGTTTGTTCATCGTCATTTTATGTGTAGGCTATTTTCCCTGTTCGTGCGTTATTCGTGTTATGTGAGTCCATCGTCCAGGTCTGTCTACACCGTTTGTTGTTTTGTTAGTTTATTAGTCAAGTTCGTGTTTTTTCCGTATTGTTTAATAAATCATGTCTTCAAACTCCGCTGCATTTTGGTTCCCTCACTACTCCTCCTTTTCGGTTGAAGAGGAGGAGGACCGCCATTACAGAACCACCCACCAATCCAGAATCAAGCAGCGAGGAAATCGGAGGAAGGGACAGCGCAATAAGGAGGAATGGACTTGGGACGATGTATTGGACGGTAAAGGTTGCTACACATGGGAGGAGATCCTGGCTGGAAGGGATCGCCTCCCATGGGAACAGCTGGAGGCACTGAGGAGAGCAGAGGCAACCGGAGAAGGGAACCGGAGTTATGAGGGGACGCGTCTAGCACGGAAGCCCGAAAAGCCCGTGAGTACCACCCAAAAATTTCTTGGGGGGTGGCTAAGAGGTAGTGGGCCAAGGGCAGGTAGGAGACCTGCGCCCACTTACCAGGCTAACCGTGGAGAGCGAGAGTACGGGCAGACACCGTGTTACGCAGTAGAGCGCACGGTGTCCCCTGTACGTGTGCATAGCCCAGTGCGGGTTATTCCACCTCCCCGCACTGGTAGGGCTAGATTGGGCATTGAGCCAGGTGTCATGAGGCCGGCTCAACGCGTCTGGTCTCCAGTGCGTCTCCTTGGGCCGGCTTACATGGCACCAGCCTTACACATGGTGTCCCCGGTTCGCCTACATAGCCCGGTGCGGGTTATTCCACCTCCCCGCACTGGTCGGGCGACGGGGAGCATTCAACCAGGTAAGGTTGGGCAGGCTCGGTGCTCAAGGGAGCCAATACGCCTGCACGGTCCGGTATTTCCGGCACTACCTCCCCGCCCCAGCCCAGTACCACCAGTGCCTACACTACGCACCAGGCTTCCAGTGCGTTTTCAGAGCCCTGTTCCTCCTCCACGCACTCTCCCTATGGTGCTTGTCTCCAGCCCAGTGCCTCCAGTTCCGGCACCGCGCACTAAGCCACATGTGCGTCTCCTAAGTCCTGTGCACACTGTTGTTTCTCCCCGCACTCGTCCTGAGGTGCGTGCCCTCAGTCCGGTACCACGCACCAGGCATATAGTGCGCTTCGAGAGGTCAGTGTGCCCTGTCCCTGCTCCCCGCACTAGGCTTGAAGTGCGTGTCCCCAGTCAGGTGCCTCCAGTTCCGGCACCACGCACCAAGCCTACAGTGCGTCTCAGCCGGCCAGAGTCTGCCGTCTGCCCAACGGCGCATGAACTGCCTGTCTGCAATGAGCCTGCAAAGCTGCCCGCCTGCCATGAGCCTACAGAGCCTTCCGCCAGACAGGAGCAGCCAGAGCCATCCGTCTCCGTTGCGCCATCTGAGCCATCCGTCTCCACTGCGCCATCTGAGCCATCCGTCTCCCCAGCGCCGTCTGAGCCATCCGTCTCCCCAGCGCCGTCTGAGCCATCCGTCTCCCCAGCGCCGTCTGAGCCATCCGTCTCCCCAGCGCCGTCTGAGCCATCCGTCTTCCCAGCGCCGTCTGAGCCATCCGTCTCCCCAGCGCCGTCTGAGCCATCCGTCTCCCCAGCGCCGTCTGAGCCATCCGTCTCCCCAGCGCCGTCTGAGCCATCCGTCTCCCCAGCGCCGTCTGAGCCATCCGTCTGTCCCGAGCCATTAGAGCCGCCCGTCTGTTCCGAGCCGTCAGAGCCGATAGTCAGTCAGGAGCCGCTAGAGCCAGTCGTCAGTCAGGATCTGCCAGAGCCGCCAACCAGACAGGATCTGCCAGAGCCGCCAACCAGACAGGATCTGCCAGAGCCGCCAACCAGACAGGATCTGCCAGAGCCGCCAACCAGACAGGATCTGCCAGAGCCGCCAACCAGACAGGATCTGCCAGAGCCGCCAACCAGACAGGATCTGCCAGAGCCGCCAACCAGACAGGATCTGCCAGAGCCGCCAACCAGACAGGATCTGCCAGAGCCGCCAACCAGACAGGATCTGCCAGAGCCGCCAACCAGACAGGATCTGCCAGAGCCGCCAACCAGACAGGATCTGCCAGAGCCGCCAACCAGCCATGAGCGTCCAGAGCCGCCAGCCAGCCATGAGCGTCCAGAGCCGTCAGCCAGCCATGAGCGTCCAGAGCCGTCAGCCAGCCATGAGCGTCCAGAGCCGTCAGCCAGCCATGAGCGTCCAGAGCCGTCAGCCAGTCATGAGCTGTCCCTTAGCCCAGAGCGGCTATTTATTCAGAACTGCCCCTCTATCCTGAGCTACCTCTCTATCCTGAGCTACCTCTCTATCCTGATCTATCCCTCTGTCCTGAGCTATCCCTCTGTCCTGAGCTATCCCTCTGTCCCGGTGCTGCCCCTGGTGTCGATATTACCAAAAGGATTTAGTGGGGGTAAGATGAGGGTGGGCATTCATAGGGGAAAATGGAAGCTGGGATTGACTATGGTGGGGTGGGGACCTCGCCCGGAGCCTGAGCCACCACCGTGGTCAGATGCCCACCCAGACCCTCCCCTAGACTTTGTGCTGGTGCGCCCGGAGTTCGCACCTTATGTGGGGGGTTATGTCACGTTCCTGACCTATTTCTGTTAGTTTGTTGTATGTGTTAGTTGGTCAGGACGTGAGTTTGGGTGGGCATTCTATGTTTTCTGTTTCTATGTTGGTTTATGGGTTGCCTGGTATGGCTCTTAATTAGAGGAAGGTGTTTGGCGTTCCTCTAATTAAGAGTCATATTTAGGTAGGTGTTTTCACAGTGTTCGTTGTGGGTGGTTGTCTCCTGTGTCAGTGTTTGTCGCACCATACGGGACTGTTTCGGTTTGTTTGTCCATCGTCCAGGTCTGTCTACACCGTTTGTTGTTTTGTTAGTTTATTAGTCAAGTTCGTGTTTTTTCCGTATTGTTTAATAAATCATGTCTTCAAACTCCGCTGCATTTTGGTTCCCTCACTACTCCTCCTTTTCGGTTGAAGAGGAGGAGGACCGCCGTTACAATATGTAGATCTAAAAAAATAATAACTGTAGGGTGTTTGAAATGCTTTTGGCAGTTAATCTGCTTCTGTTCTGTAGGTGGCACTGTGTACTCTTTATAAAGGATGAGTCCCAATCTCTCAAAAGCCCTTTGATCCAGGTGGACAAGGGTGGTCTGCCAGTCACTGGGATGACAATCCATACTTGGGATGGGGGGAGGTTTTAGCGGGTGGAATAGTGGAGAACAATTGGAGGTTTACCTAGTAGCAGTGCAAATATCATGGAACAGCTATACGGACACTCAATCCTCATGGTACTTTTTAATGGTAAGTTTACAAACATATATTATTATAAATAGAATTGAAACTTCTATCTCATTACGGTGAAATAAGTATAGCCAGTTATAATTGTAATGGTTTAGTAGATAATTTACCTGGCTAAAAGAGAAGGAATATACTATCTATTGTTTACAGGAAACTCATTCAACAATGTTAGATGAAGTTGTGGGGGGAAAAGGACTGGGGAGGCAAAATATACTTTATATATTTATAAAAACAAAGATATGGGGGATTGGAAACAATGTAGACAATTACATTGACAGAAGCCACAATCTATCTGCAGTATTAAAGCTGATCTACCACCTGATCTACCACCTAACCCATACACTAACCCTAACCCATACACTAACCTTGACCCTAACCAATACACTAAACTTGGGGCGAAGGTAGCCTAGTGGTTAGAGCATTGGGCCAGTAACCAAAAGCTTGCTAGATCAAATCCCTGAGCTGACAAGGTAAAAATCTGTCGTTCTGCCCCTGAACAAGGCAGTAAAACAACTAGGCCGTTATTGAAAATAACAATTTGTTCTTAATTGACTAGCCTAGTTACATTTTTTAAAACATTTTAAACCTTAACCCATACACTAACCTTAACACTTTAAAAAAAATCTAAAATCCCCCAAAAATATCACTAACCTTAACCCTAACCTTAACCCTTACCCATACACTAACCTTAACCCTAACCCATACACTAACCCTAAAAAATATGTCGATGTGCCCTTGAGCAAGGCACTTAACCCTAATTGCGACTGTAAGTCTCTCTGGATGAGAGCGTCTGCTAAATGACCCAATGTAAATGTAGATAACATCCAGTATGTAATCATGTCTTGTTATCTAGCAGAGAAGATTGGAATCATCATCAAAGAAATGATGGTACTCCATTGAAATATGAAATTACGCTCAATGAACATTATCGAAAGCAATTTATCAAAGATTGTGGGTAAAACCATGTCATATTCTGTGTTTGGTATTCAAGCTCTTCAACAATATGCTTCTAGAGTTCAGGATTACTTGGAAAATTCTTGGTTTTCATATTTAATGAGGCATGTGGAACATGCTTCATTTCATTAAGAATATATTGTTTTAATTAACCTTGAACAAGAATAACCAGCATCTTCCTGAATTAGTGTTTCTCTGATTTATCCCTGAAGTTGACAATGTTGTTTATTTGAGCAATTTTACGGTGTGTGTGTGTGTGTGTGTGCGTGCTTTTGTACGTGCGTTAATTCAATACCATTTATATCTTCTGGATCATTAACATATCATAGTAGAAAAGGGAATTGTTTATCCTTAATTACCAAACCAGAGATGATAATTCCCAAAGACAAAGAGTAGCTTCAAACATTGTAAGAACCACATCTTAAGAACAAATCCTATCTTTTGGCATGTTTTTCAGAATGTTGTTGTTGTTGTTGAGTATGTTTACACAACACCACCAACACTGCCATTTGTTACAAACATGAAATGACTGGTTTAGCCTTTTCTTCCAAATGTCTTAATCCTGCCAAAACACAACAACAGAGCGCCTGGCTTGTTTCCTCGTGCACTCGGGTGATGGAAGCCAGACGGCATGGGAGCTGGAAGCTGACGAGAAACTCCGCTGACAGTGTTAGTTAGCAGAGAGTCTCCGCTTGCTATTTCAACTTGACCTCAGGGCAATTCGTAGGATTTGGTATGTAAATTTGTTTCCCTCCATTTACGATCATTCTCTGATTACGATCAACATAACAGGGCCAGTGAGGTTTGGACATTAGGCCGTCATTGTGGCATTCTATCTTGGTCATTCTGGCTGTCCAGCGATAGCCTGCTGTGCTCTCTGTCTCTCTGAATCTGGCACAGCTACTGTTGGCCTTTGTCACAGTGTGGAGCTTATTTCACTGACAGGGATCCACTGTGTTCTCTTCAACCCTCTTATAGATCTGTGGCCACTGAATGGACAGGGGCTGCATGGCAGTGAAAACACTGCTACATATTATGGTCTGCTGTGTCTGTGTGTATATATATGTGTGTGCGTGTGTGTATATATATGTGTGTGTGTGCATGTTTCTGCATGCATGTCTGCAGTATTCCCATTTAAAGCATTGCAGATTATGTTTTCCAGACACGGTTCTATCGCTCACAATCTAGTTTTTTCCCCGTAAAAAAAATAAAAAAATCTATCACCTAGCATATAAAATGACTGAGGCAATGACATTCTCCCTATGCCATTCAGTTAGATGACGTTTTGTGTATCGGCCAATAGAACATCTTGGGCTATATCTCGAACCGTACCATCATGATCCATTGTCCTTTATGTCCTATAAACAAACCTTAATTCACTGTCAAAAATTACACCTTCACAATATAAATGTGTGGTTCTGTAAGGTACTTGTAGGAGCACTCCAAAAAAAAAGAGAAACAAATAAAATTAAGCCCCAAATAGCTTTTTAACTGTTGCCAATGGGCTGTTGCCACATTTAGTACTATTAAAGCATTGTTTTCACCCGCCAGCCGACGTCATCTGACAAGAAGTCTGTTTCATTACACGAGCACTTCTACCTCTCTTATAGTCCCAACCCTTTAATACCACAACTGCTCCTTAGCGCTAACCGTCAACCAGGCTCCCACGAGGACACTCCTAACGGAACACTTCTTCTAACGGCTTGGAACACTTCTTCTAACGGCTTGGAACACTTCTTCTAACGGCTTGGAACACTTCTTCTAACGGCTCGGAACACTTCTTCTAACGGCTCGGAACACTTCTTCTAACGGCTCGGAACACTTCTTCTAACGGCTCGGAACACTTCTTCTAACGGCTCGGAACACTTCTTCTAACGGCTCGGAACACTTCTTCTAACGGCTCGGAACACTTCTTCTAACGGCTCGGAACACTTCTTCTAACGGCTCGGAACACTTCTTCTAACGGCTCGGAACACTTCTTCTAACGGCTCGGAACACTTCTTCTAACGGCTTGGAAAAAGTCCCACAAGGTCATTTGAAGGTTTGTGATGGAATGTTCTCCAACCGGTGCCTCTGTCTAGTACTGTATGGCTTTTTGTGTTGTTCTTGCACAATTGTGGAATGACTTACTGTTGGATCAAATCAGTAGTGTAGAATACTGGTTCAATGAGTTGGAAGGAGAAGAGTTTAGCCACCGCTTCACCTGTAGAAGAAAGTACAGCGACTCAAAAGCATTTACCTTGAGGAGATAATTTGGTGTGCTGAAGAGAAAGTACAGTGACTCAAAAGCATTTACCTTGAGGAGATAATTTGGTGTACTGAAGAGAAAGTACAGCGACTCAAAAACATTTACCTTGAAGAGATAATTCGATGTGCTCAAGAGAAAGTACAGTGACTCAAAAGAATTTACCTTGAGGAGATAATTTGGTGTACTGAAGAGAAAGTACAGTGACTCAAAAACATTTACCTTGAAGAGATAATTCGATGTGCTCAAGAGAAAGTACAGTGACTCAAAAGAATTTACCTTGAGGAGATAATTTGGTGTACTGAAGAGAAAGTACAGTGACTCAAAAACATTAAAGCAAAAGTTTATTTTTTTGTGTTTGAAACTACACAAACTAGCACAGAGGACTCGTTTGGGGTCAGAATCCTCCACGGTGTGCGGTTACAAATGAAACATATTTAATACATTAGGACCACTGCCACAAATATTATTATTATTATTTTTTTATCAGGACTTCATTCAGTTTCAAAATGGCGTGATACAAAAGAAAAAAGAAGTGAAGCAAGAAAAAAAAAACGTAGCTGTGAAACAGAGTCTGAAATACACAGGTCTGGGAACTGAGACCTCTACGTCTTTTCATTCATATATTTAAGAGGATAAGTAACAAAATCAGCAACATTCAAAATGTTCTTCGGTATTTACAACAGTTTCACTGTTTGGTGATGACCATACATGTTTCTTACATGTAAAAAAAAAAAAAAGGTGGCTTATTTCCCCTTGTGGGAATACTGGCTGTGAGGTGTGTATGACAGTACATGTTTCTTTGTACCCCCACAGCCTGTATTCCCACAAGTGGAAATGGGGGTGTGTGTGGGGGGGGGGGGGGGGGGGGGGGGGGGGGGTACGACACCTTTCACATCCATACAGGCTTCTAGTAAATTCCACCACTGACATTTCTGGACCCTGTTCAATTAATACACGACCATAAAATGACAGATCACATGACTAGCTCTTTGGGAAGCTAGTACCGTAGCGGCCTCCTAGTTTGGTTGAATGGCTCAAATGTACCTTTTGTTCTTAACTAAACACTACTGCTAAGCGTTAATCTGGCATTTAGTAAAGTTGCAATAATGCAGCAATTCCCCCCCCCCCCCCCCCCCCCAACAAGATCAAAAGTACAAGAGCTAATTACAAGACATGTAAAACAAAAGTAAAATTGGGATTTAGAATAGTCAGATGTTAGTAATGCTAGGTTAAGAAGAGGTAGTACTCTAAGTTACTAAAAATCCGTTTGAAATGGTGACGTCGTCATTTTCACGAGGTAAATCATTACAGTTCTGTTTTGACACACAATTCTCGGGATCTCCTCCAATGGTATTACTATTTGTAAATGTCATTTTGTAAGATATGGTAAGACATGATCATACAAATATGAATGTTGAGACAGCATTGGAGTGAATACTATCAAATGACTGAATATATCCATTCGAACTGAATGCACAGTGTCCAATAAAAGGTTTAGAAATTCATGTTCAGCAAGAGGACTCGTGTTGAGAATAAGAGCATGACAAAAAAAAAAGCTGCCGTTTTAAATGTCCTTCATCGTGTCAATCCCCAAAACATGTTAAATCCGGGATGTTAGTATCAGAAATACAGCGAGTCCACTAGAGGTGCAGAAAGTCCCATTGGAGCATCGCAGCAAGTAAACCTTTCGTCAGTTGCGCACCTGCAACTTCCAATGATTCCGCTGTCCCCACAACAGGTGTATAGTGACACTGGCAGAAGAAAATCCATTGGACCACATCTATGTTGCCTTCAGTCTTAGTTGGCCAAAAAAAAGTAAAAAGTGTCAAAAAAGTAGATCTGAAGGGTTGAGAGAGACGCACGGTCTTCAGTTTTTACTTGAATAAATCTACTCTTAGCTTCTCTAGACTTCCCATTCAGAACCCCAACTCGTCAGTCTGTCAGTTAATATATATTTATATTCAGAAAATGTTGCTAAAAGCTGTATCCAATCATATCAGTCTTGACTGTGAAGGTTATTGGATGGGATTTTACAAAATGGCCGACATTGTCTGGAGTGGAGGGGTGAGGGGTTAGACTTAGTCGAGGGAGGTGATTGGTTCTGTTTGGCCTCTGTTTGGTTCAGTCACATTGGTCGAGGGCACGGTAGCATATTAGGTGGAAAAGAGACGATCAGTGAGGTGGTCAGTTTGAGGTATCAGAGTGCACACTGCCTGGCCCTTCGTTTGGGGACGTCACTGAGGAGGGAGTAGGTGCACCGTGCCATCCCCCGTTACCCTACATGATGGAGAAAGAGAGAGAGAGACACAGAGGCAGAAACAGAGAGACAGACACAGAGACAGAGAGAGAAAGAAACAGAGCAAGAGAGCGAGAGAGAGACAGACAGAGACAGAGACACAGAGAGACAGACACAGAGACAGAGAAACAGAGACCGAGAAAGAGACAGAGCGAGAGAGACAGAGCGAGAGAGAGACAGAGCGAGAGAGACAGACAGAGATAGAGACAGAGACACGGAGAGACAGACACAGAGACACAGAGAGACAGACACAGAGAAGGAGAGCGAGAGAGAGACAGAGCGAGAGAGACAGAGCGAGAGAGACAGAGCGAGAGAGACAGAGCGAGAGAGAGACAGAGCGAGAGAGACAGACAGAGACAGAGACACGGAGAGACAGACACAGAGACACAGAGAGACAGACACAGAAAAAGAGAGCGAGAGAGAGACAGAGCGAGAGAGACAGAGCGAGAGAGACAGAGCGAGAGAGACAGAGAGAGAAAGACAGAGAGAAAAAGACAGAGAGAGAGACAGAGAGAGAGACAGAGAGAGTGAGACAGAAACAGAGAAGGACAGAGAGAGAGACAGAGAGAAACAGAGAGATAGAGTGCAAGGGTTACTTCTTGAAAAACAGGTAAAGTTACAACTGAGGGGGCTGATTTGATCGGGTCTTCAAGCAACCAAGCCACAACTGACATAATCATAGTTCAGGGTGGATTACATTTAGAATTTAATGAAACTCAATATCCAAATTAACATCCAATAGTATAAAGCTTGCTGTCCCAATCTGGTCTGGAAGAGGCCCCTTGCTTCCCTCTTTCAGCAGTCAGATTGAGTGTATACCCACAACCACGCACACATGGCCGGGTTAGGAAACAAACAGAGAGAGATCCGACATGGTGTCCGCCGGCGGGGGTAAGCCCCATTGCATTACCACTGACATCCCCAGACAGGGTCTCTTGCTGACACATTGGCCCTGCGTCCTGGTCATTGGAGGCGAGTGGTGAAATCAATGTCTTATCGGATTGCTTTAGTGGTTGCCGCGGCAAATTCTAGTGTCAGTTATGAAGACGGGAGGGGACACCACCGCGGGTAACAACTTTAAGGGGAAACACTGAAAGGAAGTGACGGGAGGAGGATTTTCCTTATCGTCGAGTCAGGAATGGGTTAGAATAGGGTTTTGGCCTAGCATTTGATTTAAAAAGAATTAAATAAAAATCACAGATTTAAACATTGTCCTTGCATAAATTAGAAAAAGTTAAGATGTTTTCAATATATTGAAAATAATATAGAAATATATAGTACATAAAAATATATATTTAGCATGATCAACATGTATATATATATTGTACTATATCTGTATAACACATAGTGGGTTTTGTTTAGCATCATCACTTTGTCTTGACAGAGCAGCTGACCCTGGCTGTCATTAGACATACCATTCATTTCCAGTCTGCTCTCCTCTTCCCTGTCCCATCCTGATGACTTCCCCTAGCTTGCTCTAAACAACGTAGCATGGCTGTGAGTTATGTGATACAGCCCAACAAAACCCGCCATGCTTCCCTCACTTCCCCTGTGATGGACTGAGAGCCATGACCTAAATAAGGAATTGTGAGTGCGAGGGCAGGGGGGGGGGGGGGGGAGAGTGCAAAACGCTACACTTTGAAGCTGCTCGAGGTTGGCACATCGCCTCCACTGCCTGGAGCAAGAAAGGGTACTCCGGGAAAACCAAAAAGCGACACCTTGCTGCGGGAGTGCTCCTAACGACGCGGCTTTGTGTTTTATCACACGTTTGTGTGTTTTGTTGCTGTGTCAGTTTTGATCATGTCCAACAGAAGAACACATTTCAGGCTGAAGTAGTGGTACTCTTTGAGAGCTGTATTTGATTGTTCTTCCACCAAATACATAATGAACATACCAGCCATGTACGTATGTATTATATGAGGCCAAAACATTACCCAACAAAAAACAACACTACAACAGAAAATAACCTGTTCTAATCTTGAGAAGCCGCATAAGACATTGAGCCTGTCTTCATTTATACAAGACCGACACGTTGTAATGGAGAAAACCATTCTGCTTCCCCTTTCATTTTTACAAGACCGACACGTTGTAATGGAGAAAACCATTCTGCTTCCCCTTTCATTTTTACAAGACCGACACGTTGTAATGGAGAAAACCATTCTGCTTCCCCTTTCATTTATACAAGACGGGCACGTTGTAATGGAGAAAACCAGTCTGCTTCCCCTTTCATTTATACAAGACCGACACGTTGTAATGGAGAAAACCAGTCTGCTTCCCCTTTCATTTATACAAGACCGACACGTTGTAATGGAGAAAACCAGCCTGCTTCCCCTTTCATTTATACAAGACCGACACGTTGTAATGGAGAAAACCAGTCTGCTTCCCCTTTCATTTATACAAGACCGACACGTTGTAATGGA
>NC_074685.1:48380090-48392590 GCF_029448725.1 Salvelinus fontinalis | reverse complement strand
ATGGGACAGTATAGAACAGACATGGGACAGTAAAGAACAGACATGGGACAGTATAGAACAGACATGGGACAGTATAGAACAGACATGGGACAGTACAGAACAGACATGGGACAGTAAAGAACAGAACAGACATGGGACAGTATAGAACAGACATGGGACAGTATAGAACAGACATGGGACAGTATAGACCAGACATGGGACAGTATAGAACAGAACAGACATGGGACAGTATAGAACAGAACAGACATGGGACAGTATAGAACAGACATGGGACAATATAGACCAGACATGGGACAGTATAGAACAGACATGGGACAGTATAGAACAGACATGGGACAATATAGACCAGACATGGGACAGTATAGAACAGACATGGGACAGTATAGAACAGACATGGGACAGTATAGACCAGACATGGGACAGTATAGAACAGACATGGGACAGTATAGACCAGACATGGGACAGTATAGACCAGACATGGGACAGTATAGACCAGACATGGGACAGTATAGACCAGACATGGGACAATATAGACCAGACATGGGACAGTATAGAACAGACATGGGACAGTATAGACCAGACATGGGACAGTATAGAACAGACATGGGACAGTATAGACCAGACATGGGACAGTATAGAACAGACATGGGACAGTATAGAACAGACATGGGACAGTATAGAACAGAACAGACGTGGGACAGTATAGAACAGAACAGACGTGGGACAGTATAGAACAGAACAGACATGGGACAGTATAGAACAGAACAGACATGGGACAGTATAGAACAGACATGGGACAGTATAGAACAGACATGGGACAGTAAAGTAAAGTACAGACATGGGACAGTAAAGTAAAGACCAGACATGGGACAGTATACAACAGACATGGGACAGTAAAGAACAGACATGGGACAGTATAGAACAGACATGGGACAGTAAAGAACAGACATGGGACAGTATAGAACAGACATGGGACAGTAAAGAACAGACATGGGACAGTATAGAACAGACATGGGACAGTAAAGAACAGACATGGGACAGTATAGAACAGACATGGGACAGTAAAGAACAGACATGGGACAGTAAAGAACAGACATGGGACAGTATAGAACAGACATGGGACAGTATAGAACAGACATGGGACAGTAAAGAACATACATGGGACAGTATAGAACAGACATGGGACAGTATAGAACAGACATGGGACAGTATAGAACAGACATGGGACAGTATAGAACAGACATGGGACAGTAAAGAACAGACATGGGACAGTATAGAACAGACATGGGACAGTAAAGAACAGACATGGGACAGTAAAGAACAGACATGGGACAGTAAAGAACAGACATGGGACAGTATAGAACAGACATGGGACAGTATAGAACAGACATGGGACAGTATAGAACAGACATGGGACAGTATAGAACAGACATGGGACAGTAAAGAACAGACATGGGACAGTAAAGAACAGACATGGGACAGTATAGACCAGACATGGGACAGTATAGAACAGACAAGGGACAGTATAGAACAGACATGGGACAGTAAAGAACAGACATGGGACAGTAAAGAACAGACATGGGACAGTATAGAACAGTATAGAACAGACATGGGACAGTATAGAACAGACATGGGACAGTAAAGAACAGACATGGGACAGTAAAGAACAGACATGGGACAGTATAGAACAGTATAGAACAGACATGGGACAGTATAGAACAGACATGGGACAGTAAAGAACAGACATGGGACAGTAAAGAACAGACATGGGACAGGTAAGTAAAGAAAGTGGGGAATCCCAGCCCAAGAGCTCAAGTCAAAGCCAGACACTCTACCTTCTAAAATAACAGAACCTGTAATCTACTGTCATATAGAAATATGTCAAAAGGTCTATAATATCTAAAGCCATATTTCTTACACCTGACGAATACCTTCTAAGATAATAAATAATCAAGCTACATAACCAACAGTATAGTGTCCTGCTGTACCCAGACTGCACATTACCAGTCCACTACCAATGTATTGCTACGGTTTTGAGTTGAAGCCCAATCTCATTTAAACTCAAAATCATTCCATGAATTCAACAAAAACCTCAGAGAAAGTAAAGGCCAAATTGTCTCCATTATTCCAATTCATTGAATGATTCCATTTTTTTATTTAAAGAAAAGGGTATTGACCCCAAACCTAGAACAGTCAATTGTATGTGACCCTTAAGTAAGCCATGAACCCTGACCTCTCTTCCTGACCTCTCACCCTGACCTACCTGTGACTGCACATTATCTCCGACTTGAGCCCCCTGGTAAGAGGCCCCATTCAGACTCTGCATGTTCATGAACATGTCCCCAGAGTTAGGGAGGCTAAAAGAGGCAGAGGAACCTGGAGAGGAGAGATGGAAGTAGCTGAATATAAGAACACATACAGATCTAGGATCAGCTTCCTCTCACCCAATCCTAATCTTAACCATTAGTGGGGGAAATGCTAAACTGACCCCAAGATATGAGTCTAGGGGCAACTTCACACTACATTACACTTACTGATCCATACATCCGAACAACTCAACTATCCAAAACAAGACTGAAGATATAGACAGGACCAAAGAAAGAGAAATGAAAACAGAGAGAGTAAAGACCGAGGGAAGAGAGATGGAAACAGAGAGAGTAAAGACCGAGGGAAGAGAGATGGAAACAGAGAGAGTAAAGAACGAGGGAAGAGAGATGGAAACAGAGAGAGTAAAGAACGAGGGAAGAGAGATGGAAACAGAGAGAGTAAAGAACGAGGGAAGAGAGATGGAAACAGAGAGAGTAAAGACCGAGGGAAGAGAGATGGTAACAGAGAGAGTAAAGAACGAGGGAAGAGAGATGGAAACAGAGAGAGTAAAGAACGAGGGAAGAGAGATGGAAACAGAGAGAGTAAAGAACGAGGGAAGAGAGATGGAAACAGAGAGAGTAAAGACCGAGGGAAGAGAGATGAAAACAGAGAGAGTAAAGAACGAGGGAAGAGAGATGGAAACAGAGAGAGTAAAGAACGAGGGAAGAGAGATGGAAACAGAGAGAGTAAAGACCGAGGGAAGAGAGATGGAAACAGAGAGAGTAAAGACCGAGGGAAGAGAGATGGAAACAGAGAGAGTAAAGACCGAGGGAAGAGAGATGGAAACAGAGAGGGTAAAGAACGAGGGAAGAGAGATGGAAACAGAGAGAGTAAAGAACGAGGGAAGAGAGATGGAAACAGAGAGAGTAAAGAACGAGGGAAGAGAGATGGAAACAGAGAGAGTAAAGAACGAGGGAAGAGAGATGGAAACAGAGAGAGTAAAGAACGAGGGAAGAGAGATGGAAACAGAGAGAGTAAAGAACGAGGGAAGAGAGATGGAAACAGAGAGAGTAAAGAACGAGGGAAGAGAGATGGAAACAGAGAGAGTAAAGAACGAGGGAAGAGAGATGGAAACAGAGAGAGTAAAGACCGAGGGAAGAGAGATGGAAACAGAGAGAGTAAAGAACGAGGGAAGAGAGATGGAAACAGAGAGAGTAAAGACCGAGGGAAGAGAGATGGAAACAGAGAGAGTAAAGACCGAGGGAAGAGAGATGGAAACAGAGAGAGTAAAGACCGAGGGAAGAGAGATGGAAACAGAGAGAGTAAAGACCGAGGGAAGAGAGATGAAAACAGAGAGAGTAAAGAACGAGGGAAGGGGGATGAAGGTCTAGATACTGTATGTCCAAGAACCATCAAAGCAACCTAAACAGGAACTAGTGTACTCATCTCCTAAATGAAGCCACCTAAACAGGAACTTGTGTACTTATATCCTAAATGAAGCCACCTAAACAGGAACGTGTGTACTCATATCCTAAATGAAGCAATCTAAACAGGAACTAGCGTACTCATATCCTAAATGAAGCAATCTAAACAGGAACTAGCGTACTCATATCTTAAATGAAGCAATCTAAACAGGAACTAGTGTACTCATATCTTAAATGAAGCAATCTAAACAGGAACTAGTGTACTCATATCCTAAATTAAGCAACCTAAACAGGAACTAGTGTACTCATATCCTAAATGAAGCAATCTAAACAGGAACTAGCGTACTCATATCCTAAATGAAGCAATCTAAACAGGAACTAGCGTACTCATATCCTAAATGAAGCCACCTAAACAGGAACTAGTGTACTCATATCTTAAATGAAGCCACCTAAACAGGAACTAGCGTACTCATATCTTAAATGAAGCAATCTAAACAGGAACTAGTGTACTCATATCCTAAATGAAGCAATCTAAACAGGAACTAGTGTACTCATATCTTAAATGAAGCCACCTAAACAGGAACTAGCGTACTCATATCTTAAATGAAGCCACCTAAACAGGAACTAGTGTACTCATATCCTAAATGAAGCAATCTAAACAGGAACTAGTGTACTCATATCTTAAATGAAGCCACCTAAACAGGAACTAGCGTACTCGTATCTTAAATGAAGCCACCTAAACAGGAACTAGCGTACTCATATCCTAAATGAAGCAAGCTAAACAGGAACTAGTGTACTCATATCTTAAATGAAGCAACCTAAACAGGAACTTGCGTACTCATATCCTAAATGAAGCAACCTAAACAGGAACTAGCATACTCATCTCCTAAATGAAGCAATCTAAACAGGAACTAGTGTACTCATTTCCTAAATGAAGCAACCTAAACAGGAACTAGCGTACTCATATCCTAAATGAAGCAACCTAAACAGGAACTAGCGTACTCATATCCTAAATGAAGCAACCTAAACAGGAACTAGTGTACTCATATCCTAAATTAAGCAACCTAAACAGGAACTAGTGTACTCATATCTTAAATGAAACAAATTGAATTCAGGTTGAGGTGGTGGAGAGGGAGACAAGCTTCCACTATGGTAGGGGGTGTGAGAATGGACCGATGGAAGGACTAGTTCTAGGTGGGATGAATGACCACAACACATAAAAGGTTTCCTAAAAGAGAATCAGTACCGGCTGTGAACATGTTGGTTAAAAGGGAGTTTTTGCTCTCAGCAGAGTCCAGTTGAAATTCCTCATCTTTCATCTGGAAGCCTGGATAAAAGAAAATGGAAGGGACTTGAAAACCTCCCATCATGCACTTTGACTTTATTAACCCCTGAGTCTCATTGCCTACAGCAATTGTATTGGAATTGTAAGCACTGCTATAGAACATAAAATGAAGATGAAAAATGGGCTTAGGTTTGATTTGATTTGACGTCAGAGCGTTTTAATTTTAATAATTCGTTGTGTTGATTTTTTATGATCAATATTTAATTGTCATTTGCAATTTTAACAAACAATTCCAGATGTCACTCCCTCCCGCCCACCACCCACCCAACTACCCCTAGCAACCACATACCCCACTACCCCTAGCAACCACACACCTCACTACACCTATCAACCACCCACCCAACTACCCCTAGCAACCACACAACCCACTACCCCTAGCAACCAGCTCACCCCACTACACCTATCAACCACCCACCCAACTACCCCTAGCAACCACCCACCCCACTACCCTTAGCAGTACCACAGTCACAGGGGTGTCAAACTCATTCTGCCTCCGCAGGCCTCATTCAGTCTTTACAGAGGTCTGGAGGGTCGTATTCAAAATGTGTTATATTTCCTTGCCGTCAAAGTGTCCCCAAAAAATTCTGTCAAAATGTCGCAAAAAATAGTCAGTCAAAATGTTTTAAAAAATAGCCCTCTAACCATAGTTTGTGGGAATTTGTATACTCTTTAACTGTCTAGCTTTCATTTCAGTGATTGTTAGCAACCTGGACCGAGTGAAAAGACTGTATAAATGTAGGTCCAATATCATTTATACACTTTTCTTTTGTTTTATTTATATATATAGATTGTTTTATTTATTTTTTGAATCCCATTTGTATGTTTGATGCCCCTCGTCTACAATATTACTTCTTAGGAAGTTGAATAAATGAAACAATGAAAACAAAATAACAAAAGAAAAAATGAATAAAGGAAAAAGTAGGAAAAACAAGAAACAATCGGCAATAATAATAATAATAATAATAGTAATAATAGCAGCCGGAAATCATCCCTTTTGTTATGTATCGAACACCACTTCTGTGTTACTATCCAAATCTATATATGTTACTGTGAAATGTATACATTTCCCTTTTTTACACATTTACCGCAACATATACATACGACTCTGGTCTTACCACCCAAGTGTGCCTACCAGAGTTGGGCGTGGTGGGTGAGTTGGCCTGGCTGTTGTGAATGGCTGCTGCCACGGCGTGGGTTGCCGTCACCGCTGTTTTGGCTGCATAGAGGTTAGCCTCCTCCTGGAACTTGCCGATGTTCTTCTTGTACCGGATCCTCTTGTTGCCGAACCAATTGGACACCTGAGTAGGACATCGGCAAGTTCCAGGAAAGGGAATAGAGAAAGAACGAGAGAGAGAGAGAGAGAGGGAAGGATGAGAGATAAAGGGGAAATAATGTAGTGAGTCAGACATTGTCCACCATTTTGAAAAAACATCACTTCAGGTTGTCCCCACCCCTGGAGAGGAGTAGGAGGCACTCAACCGAACGTGAGACGAGGGGCAACCAAAACAATCACAGGAGCATTCTGAATTAAACAAGAGCGACTCTTGCTCACAATTAAAATCTTGATGTTTTATTGACCTAATTCTGAGTTAAAGTCATGACGTTTCGGCCAGTCATGATTTCAACTCAAAATTAGATCAATAAATAAAGCATTGTGGATGAGAGTCGCTCAAATTCCGGCGAGGACCAATCAGGACTGTCGTGTGGATGGCCAGCCAACTGTTAGACGCAGTCCATCACCAATCTCTCTACAGCTGTCACCAAAGAGTGTGATGGGTATTCCATCTAGGAGAATAATATTTTGACTAAGCTACTGTCTAATGTCAATGTTGTTACCATAGAAATAGAACGCATTGTATTTCTATGGTTGTTACCCTGTCTCATGCATTAAAAAAAAAAACATTCCAAGAAGTGGCCCATTTTCTAAAGATTGTCAGGATAGGCCTGTCTATTATAGCCTGGTTTCTAAAGAATGTCAGGATAGGCATGTCTATTATAGCCTGGTTTCTAAAGAAAGTCAGGATAGGCATGTCTATTACAGCCTGGTTTCTAAAGATTGTCAGGATAGGCCTGTCTATTATAGCCTGGTTTCTAAAGAATGTCAGGATAGGCCTGTCTATTATAGCCTGGTTTCTAAAGATTGTCAGGATAGGCCTGTCTATTATAGCCTGGTTTCTAAAGATTCTCAGGATAGGCCTGTCTATTATAGCCTGGTTTCTAAAGATTCTCAGGATAGGCCTGTCTATTATAGCCTGGTTTCTAAAGATTGTCAGGATAGGCCTGTCTATTATAGCCTGGTTTCTAAAGATTGTCAGGATATGCCTGTCTATTATAGCCTGGTTTCTAAAGATTGTCAGGATAGGCCTGTCTATTATAGCCTGGTTATTGTCTCTGTTCAGCTACTACATTCCACTTCTTTCCAGTCCTGTCATTTGCCAACGAGACTAGCCTTTCGGCAATGTTCAAATAAGAACATTCTATCATAAATGAGCTCGAAGAGATCATTTTATCCTGATTTAAATAACCTCCATAGCTATCATCCAATCACAATGTTTATGCAAATTAGACTGATAGGAAAACATTCTAACTTAATTCATGAATTTGACTGGAAACATTCTAACATTGGGCATTCTGACTTAATACATGTCATTGTAAAGATAAACATTGGAGCGCGGGGAGATCAGAGTATTCACCTTTGTTGCATATTTACTACCAGCCAAAGTGATCACATCACACCAGAGAAGCACTCGCCATTCAGACTTCTCTCTAGTTCACTCTGTCAACACCGTAGCCTATTTTATATCCGGCAAGCAAGAGCAAGGTCCTTCTTTTCTCGAATATATATCTTTTTTTAATTTCTCAAAATAAGTGACCAAACTATATTGATACGTCTGGGAAAACGGATCGGGCTAGGCTACTGGTTCAAGAGAAATAAGGAGAATAGAGAGAGGAGGAAAGAGAGAGACGGCCAGCGGAGATGCTAGTGGAGATGCTAGCGGAGATGCTAGTGGAGATGCTAGCGGAGATGCTAGCGGAGATGCTAGCGGAGATGCTAGTGGAGATGCTAGCGGAGATGCTAGTGGAGATGCTAGTGGAGATGCCAGAGGAGATGCTAGTGGAGATGCTAGTGGAGATGCTAGCGAAAATGCTAGTGGAGATGGTAGTGGAGATGCCAGTGGAGATTGTAGTGGAGATGGTAGTGGAGATGCTAGTGGAGATGCTAGTGGAGATGCCAGTGGAGATGCCAGTGGAGATGCCAGTGGAGATGCCAGCGGAGATGCCAGTGGAGATGGTAGTGGAGATGCCAGTGGAGATTGTAGTGGAGATGGTAGGGGAGATGCCAGTGGAGATGGTAGTGGAGATGCATGAATTAAGCAAGAAAGGAACCGTGAAGACATAGAAGACACAACGTCCGAACTGAAATGGGACTTCTGCTTTATCCCAACCTCCCATAGACAACCATACATACAGAGGTTGGAGCAGGGGACTGTTACATACATACAGAGGTTGGAGCAGGGGACTGTTACATACATATAGAGGTTGGATCAGGGGACTGTTACATACATACAGAGGTTGGAGCAGAGGACTGTTACATACACACAGAGGTTGGAGCAGGGGAATGTTACATACATAGAGGTTGAAGCAGGGGACTGTTACATACATACAGAGGTTGGAGAGATTGGAGCAGGGGACTGTTACATATATACAGAGGTTGGAGGGATTGGAGCAGGGGACTGTTACATATATACAGAGGTTGGAGAGGTTGGAGCAGGGGACTGTTACATATATACAGAGGTTGGAGAGGTTGGAGCAGGGGACTGTTACATATATACAGAGGTTGGAGAGATTGGAGCAGGGGACTGTTACATATATACAGAGGTTGGAGAGGTTGGAGCAGGGGACTGTTACATATATACAGAGGTTGGAGAGGTTGGAGCAGGGGACTGTTACATATATACAGAGGTTGGAGAGATTGGAGCAGGGGACTGTTACATACATGCAGATGATCGGAGAGATTGGAGCAGGGGACTGTTACATACATGCAGAGGTTGGAGCAGGGGACTGTTACATACATGTAGAGGTTGGAGCAGGGGACTGTTACAAACACATAGAGGTTGGAGCAGGGGACTGTTACATACATACAGAGGTTGGAGAGGTTGGAGCAGGGGACTGTTACATACATGCAGAGGTTGGAGCAGGGGACTGTTACATACATGTAGAGGTTGGAGCAGGGGACTGTTACATGCATGTAGAGGTTGGAGCAGAGGACTGTTACATACATATACAGGTTGGATCAGGGGACTGTTACACACATATAAGGGTTGGATCAGGGGACTGTTACATACATACAGATGTTGGAGAGGTTGGAGCAGGAGACTGTTACATACATATAGAGGTTGGAGCAGGGGACTGTTACATATTTAAAGAGATTGGAGCAGGGGACTGTTACATACATATAAAGGTTGGAGCAGGGGATTGTTACACACATATAAAGGTTGGAGCAGGGGACTGTTACATAAATACAGAGGTTGGAGCAGGGGACTGTTACATACATGAGAGGTTGGAGCAGGGGACTGTTACATAAATACATAGGTTGGAGCAGGGGACTGTTACATACATGTAGAGGTTGGAGCAGGGGACTGTTACATACATATAGAGGTTGGAGAGATTGGAGCAGGGGACTGTTACATATATACAGAGGTTGGAGAGGTTGGAGCAGGGGACTGTTACATATATACAGAGGTTGGAGAGGTTGGAGCAGGGGACTGTTACATATATACAGAGGTTGGAGAGAATGGAGCAGGGGACAGTTACATATATACAGAGGTTGGAGAGATTGGAGCAGGGGACTGTTACATACATGCAGAGGATCGGAGAGATTGGAGCAGGGGACTGATACATACATGCAGAGGTTGGAGCAGGGGACTGTTACATACATACAGAGGTTGGAGAGGTTGGAGCAGGGGACTGTTACAAACACATAGAGGTTGGAGCAGGGGACTGTTACATACATACAGAGGTTGGAGAGGTTGGAGCAGGGGACTGTTACATACATGCAGAGGTTGGAGCAGGGGACTGTTATATACATGTAGAGGTTGGAGCAGAGGACTGTTACATACATATACAGGTTGGATCAGGGGACTGTTACACACATATAAGGGTTGGATCAGGGGACTGTTACATACATACAGATGTTGGAGAGGTTGGAGCAGGAGACTGTTACATACAAATAGAGGTTGGAGCAGGGGACTGTTACATATTTAAAGAGGTTGGAGCAGGGGACTGTTACATACATATAAAGGTTGGAGCAGGGGATTGTTACACACATATAAAGGTTGGAGCAGGGGACTGTTACACACATATAAAGGTTGGATCAGGGGACTGTTACACACATATAAAAGTTGGAGCAGGGGACTGTTACATACATATAAAGGTTGGAGCAGGGGACCGTTACACACATATAAAGGTTGGATCAGGGGACTGTTACATACATACAGAGGTTGGAGCAGGGGAATGTTACATACATGTAGAGGTTGGAGCAGGGCAATGTTACATACATGTAGAGGTTGGAGCAGGGGACTGTTACATACATACAGAGGTTGGAGCAGGGGACTGTTACATACATGTAGAGGTTGGAGCAGGGGACTGTTACATACATGTAGAGGTTGGAGCAGGGAACTGTTACATACATACAGAGGTTGGAGCAGGGGACTGTTACATACATACAGAGGTTGGAGCAGGGGACTGTTACATACATGTAGAGGTTGGAGCAGGGGATTGTTACACACATATAAAGGTTGGAGCAGAGGACTGTTACATACATATAGAGGTTGGAGCAGGGGACTGTTACATGCATGTAGAGGTTGGAGCAGGGGACTGTTACATACATGTAGAGGTTGGAGCAGGGGACTGTTACATACATGTAGAGGTTGGAGCAGGGGACTGTTACATACATGTAGAGGTTGGAGCAGGGGACTGTTACATAAATACAGAGGTTGGAGCAGGGGACTGTTACATACATGTAGAGGTTGGAGCAGGGGACTGTTACATAAATACATAGGTTGGAGCAGGGGACTGTTACATACATGTAGAGGTTGGAGCAGGGGACTGTTACATACATATAGAGGTTGGAGCAGGGGACTGTTACATACATGTAGAGGTTGGAGCAGGTGATTGTTACACACAAACAAAGGTTGGAGCAGGGGCCTGTTACATACATATAAAGGTTGGAGCAGGGGACTGTTACATACATGTAGAGGTTGGAGCAGGGGACTGTTACATAAATACATAGGTTGGAGCAGGGTACTGTTACATACATGTAGAGGTTGGAGCAGGGGACTGTTACATACATATAGAGGTTGGAGCAGGGGACTGTTACATACATATAGAGGTTGGAGCAGGGGACTGTTACATACATATAGAGGTTGGAGCAGGGGACTGTTACATACATGTAGAGGTTGGAGCAGGGGACTGTTACATACATATAGAGGTTGGAGCAGGGGACTGTTACATACATGTAGAAGATGGAGCAGGGGACTGTTACATACATGTAGAGGTTGGAGCAGGGGACTGTTACATACATGTAGAGGTTGGAGCAGGGGACTGTTACATACATGTAGAGGTTGGAGCAGGGGACTGTTACATACATGTAGAGGTTGGAGCAGGGGACTGTTACATACATGTAGAGGTTGGAGCAGGGGACTGTTACATACATGTAGAGGTTGGAGCAGGGGACTGTTACATACATATAGAGGTTGGAGCAGGGGACTGTTACATACATGTAGAGGATGGAGCAGGGGACTGTTACATACATATAGAGGATGGAGCAGGGGACTGTTACATACATGTAGAGGTTGGAGCAGGGGACTGTTACATACATGTAGAGGTTGGAGCAGGGGACTGTTACATACATATAGAGGATGGAGCAGGGGACTGTTACATACATATAGAGGTTGGAGCAGGGGACTGTTACATAAATACAGAGGTTGGAGCAGGGGACTGTTACATACATACAGAGGTTGGAGCAGGGGACTGTTACATACATATAGAGGATGGAGCAGGGGACTGTTACATACATATAGAGGATGGATCAGGGGACTGTTACATACATATAGAGGATGGAGCAGGGGACTGTTACATACATGTAGAGGTTGGAGCAGGGGACTGTTACATACATATAGAGGATGGAGCAGGGGACTGTTACATACATATAGAGGTTGGAGCAGGGGACTGTTACATAAATACATAGGTTGGAGCAGGGGACTGTTACATACATGTAAAGGTTGGAGCAGGGGCCTGTTACATACATATAAAGGTTGGAGCAGGGGACTGTTACATACATGTAGAGGTTGGAGCAGGGGACTGTTACATAAATACATAGGTTGGAGCAGGGTACTGTTACATACATGTAGAGGTTGGAGCAG